>NW_027040983.1:1785000-1805000 GCF_037179485.1 Ochlerotatus camptorhynchus | reverse complement strand
CAAAATAAGCTTCAGATCCTAGGAGTTCTAGAAGCACCACAATTTTTGGGATTCATCCAGAAATAAGCTATGTCAATGCACACTTGCGGCTTTCGAAGGCATCGTGTTCGGAGTGTTAAACGCATAAGTTATTCGGAATTTGATAAACTATTATGTTCGTAAACTTATAAGAATGTGAAAATGGGCTATGGCCATGAATAACCCAGTTTGGCCTTTCCCAGTCTCATGAGATAGAATTTATGGATTTTCTTTCGGAACAAACGAAATCTCTTCTGATTGTAATATTTATTTAATCAACTTCCCTCCTGTACATTGGTGACAACATGTTTTGATTTTTTGATCCTTGATGCTCGCGATCACAATTCTACCTTCATGCCACAAAAACCCGGTCGATCTTATGTTAGCTTAAAAATTAGTCGAAAGAAAATTCATTAACAATTTATGGATCATTCAAGGTTTTTTATTGCTAAAATATTTATTTTCTATTGCTATTTTTGAATTTTCTGTTGCAGCTTTTAATTTTACTGTTGCTTATTTCCGCAGTTATATTATTTTCTGAGCTGGTTGGAAATGCTATCTAACACGAAGCTTTAGTGTGATAATTTATTGGCTAGAGAATGATCTTCAGAAGAGGGTAGGTAGATAGTTCCGTTAGAGCACGGCAGTATGAAAATTGAATAGAAGTTGAAAATGAGCGAGAGCCATCAAATTCGCATCTATGCCATAATAAAGTAGAAATGAAACCAACTCATAATGAACAGCATCCGTCAGTAGAAATGAAACCAACTCATAATGAACAGCATCCGTCGCAGTGTGTAATAAAGATCTACATTTTTTTAGTATTTTAGTTTTGTAATCATACTTTTGTAGTAGCCCCCCGACAAACCGACAAGACACTTAATTCTGACTTATGCCCAAAAATCGTTAACGGCCTATTTAAATGTGCAGTGATCCGAACTGTCAAAACCATAGGATATTATTATCTAGATAAAAATAATTTCTCCAGAATATATCAGACACGAACCAATTCATAACTTTTGCAAGCGAGTTCATGGCTTAACTAAATATTTCCCGCGAACACGGAGCCAAATGTCAGTAGTGTGCTTTGGACATAAATGTTATTGTTTTTGCTATGGTCATTGATGTCGGTTTGTCGGTGGTAGCCCCTTTACTACTTTTACAACATTTGCTTCGCATGCCCAGAATGCAACCTCAGGTTTTTTTCTACAAATATCGCTCAGAGCAATCATTTGTTCTGATAGTTCTGAAAACTGTTCTTCAGTTAACATAAAGAAAAATCTTCGAACTGTTGCATGATTAAGAAGTGTTTCGTACAAAATTTCTTTGCATTTTTGGACATGTTCATATAGATACGTTGCAACAAAAAATTCGGCATAGGATCGGTGTACGAATCTGAGATTGCCTTCGGAAATATTAAATAGAGGAGAGTGCTCTTTTCCGTCTTTGATTCGTTTATGGAGTTGGCTGTTAAGTCTTTCGTGTTTACCCGATGTGATTATTTCCTTATGTTTATAAGCAAAAATCTCGTGCCAAGCAGCCATTTGATGCTCAATAGTAAAGAATTTCAAAAAACAGCGCTCTTCGTCTTCATTTGACATGTCGATATTTCGGTAAGCATCTTGGTCTCTTTTTTTCTTCCGTTTGATTTGAAACGAAAATTCTAAAAACTTTTTAAACAATGAGACAACATTAAATTTTTCATTCGGGAAAATATCTTGTGCACGTTTATCTGGAACACTATTTAAATATTGTTGGAAATCATCAGAATATACTTCCGCCAAAAATCGAATCTGGAGCGGAAAACCAAAGAATTTAGAGTCATAGCTTTTTATGTCCGAGTTTAATTTTTATTCCATTGAATCATCGGAAGCTTCCCATGAATTTTTCAAAACCATTATTTGTTCATCGTTTTCAAAGGGAATCAATCTGATTGCCCTTACTTTAAATTCTGTTTCAAAAATATCTTTGACATGATATCTACCACTTACAATCACTCGAATATTCTTCTTTGACAATAATTGCCTAATTACGGCGATTGCCTCGTTATGAAAAGTGATCTCATCGAACCCATCAAACAGGATTAGAGTTCGATTTGCGTTGCTTTCTAGATTGTTTTTCAAAATTATCCTGCTTGTTTCCGAAAGAACTGAACACATAATTTTGAAAGCCGCTTGCCAGTTTTCACAGCCTCCCTCGAGCATTTCCTTTAAGTCTTTCAAATATATCAAAAACACATCAATATCAGATTTCTTTTGAACTTCAAAGGCAATGTATTGGAGGATAGTTGTTTTTCCCATACCAGGCTCTCCAATGAAGAGAGAAAATTTGTTTTCTGCTTGGTCATCTATTAATCGATTGATGAATTCATGGTCGCTTATAATATGATTGTTATCAATTAATTTTCTTTCTATGTACGAGCTTCCAATATATTTACGTTGTGATAAATGATCACCCAGTTGTCTCGTTATTTCTTCGACACAAGAACGTCCCTCTTTATAAGATAAGTAACTCTTTTCTGGCTGATTCTTTTCGGTATCCTTGTAACGTTTAGAATTGATCCAATTTTTAAAACATTCATTAAATTTAAGGAGAGGCAGATTTAATTGTGATTTGCCAAGATCGGCCGGTGGAATCCAATCTCTCATCCATGAGCGAAGATCATTCTCGATGGTTTTCATTAGATCACTTGGTTGGTTTACACAGAAAGTTAGATGCTGGAAGAACTTACTCACGCTATCTTCAGTTAAATACGTTGGTAGTTGGGTGTTCCTAGATTTACCCTTCATAAATAATTGCATCGCTTCATTTTTTACCGTTTTTTTTTCACCAATCTCTTTAAGTAGCTCATTGCACAACCAATTATCCTTTCTGGTTGAGACAGCATCTTTGAGCTTTAGATTTTCATTTGAAACTTCCAGGATCTTCTGCAACGGTGTTTTGTAGTTGATTAGTATTTCCGAAACTTTTCCACTTTTGAAGAGTTCAATGATCGCATCCTTAATGGCATTTAGTTCAATGTTCATCAACTTCAGTAATTTTTCAATTTTATCCTTTTTTGGTCTGAATCTTTTGTAGCAATCGTCCGATTCAGCAAACTTAATTATTGGGTTCACTTCACTTTGTTCACAGACCTCGATGTCCACCAACTCTCTAAGCTGACTATTGCTATCGTCTAATGATTTATTAGTTAGGATAAAAAATCGCATCTTCATTCCCTTGAACTCATCTTTTTGAATAACGTCTAAATACGACTGTATGTACTTGATAATAGCAAAATCATAATTTTCCTTACGCGTCTTTGGAAAAAAGTTGTTGAACGATATTGGTCCTGTACCATCTGAGCTGTCTTTGTGTTTGGCTTGGAACAACCACACTTCCTTCGGTTCTTCGAAAAATATGACCACATCATCGAATTTTCCAGCGTCCTTCATTTCTGAGGCCAGTTTGAATTCAGATTTCCGCAAAGATGCTCGCTGAAACAGCGCAAATGCTAAATCTTCTTCGTAAGTGTTGCCATGATAGCCAGTATTGCCACCCCATGCATAGCGGCCACTGTCGACTGTATCCTTGGTGGGCTCCATTAATTTCCCTGAAAAAAGCACAATCTATTAGTAACATTGATCATTAGCATTTCAAACAAATCTCATGGCTGCTCAACTGGAATTGTTCTTCTAGACATAAATAATCATTCAACAGTTTTTGGCATAAAAAAAAATAATGTTCTTCTCTATATTATTAATATAATTCAAAATTATTTAACTGACAGAACTCTTTAGGTAAATTATCAAAATTCCAAATCTGAACGACTGCCTGTTAAGGCAGGAGTTTCTCAGGGTTGTATTCTTGGGCCGATATTTTATACTCTTTTTAATTCGCACCTCCCTGATTTGCCTCAAATCTTTGTTTGTCAATGATACAGGCATTTCCGCTGAAGGAAGAAGTCTTCGTGTCATTTGCAGCAGACTTCAGAAAAGTTTCGATATTTTCTTTTCTTATTTACAAAAATGGAAGATTTTTCCCAACGCTTTCAAAACTTAACTCATAATATTCCCACATAAGCCTAGAGCTTCCTTTTTGAAACCTAGTAGTAGTCACATAATCACTACGAACGGAGTTCCAATTTCTTGGTCAAGTCAAGTGAAATATCTTAAATTAGTACTTGACCAGAAATTACAATTCAAGCATTATGTTACAGATATATAAAATGTTTGTATCCTCTGATAAACCGAAAATCCAAACTCTGCCTGAAGAATAAACTTCTAATATTTAAACAGGTTGTTCGTTAGACCAGGACAAAAAGCACCTCAAAGGATTCAGAATAAAGCTCTGAAGATGATTTTGAAGTTGTCTTCATGGTACAGTACTACCGAGATACCTAGAATTGATTGGCAGTCCTCAATTGCAATAATTATTTCCTTTTACATTAAGATAAGTTTTAGTTCTAGCTTTCAGTTTTAAGATGTCAATTGTTATACTGACATGCAGGTTTAGAAAACCTGTTTAAAATGCTGAGCAGGAACAATGTAGACACACTTAGCTATAAATCATAACAGTTAAGGCTGGGAGGTTACTGTAGTAGCTGGAGCAACTAGATGAAAACCGTCGATTAATTTTAGAATGCTTTATTAATATATGTTTGGCGGCGATGAGGACGATGATGGCGTGACTCTTGGAGTGTGAGAATGAATATAAGGAATAATTCCACAGGTTTGGTGTAGTTTTAGGGAAAAAAGGTGCTCAGCGATCCAATAAAGGAAATCGTTGAAGTTTCTTTCCCCGAAAAATCTAACAGCATCTTCTAGGATTATCAGAGCAACAAACGAACTATAAATAAGATTAGTTGAGACTCGCATTTATGATCAAACAAACCTAGTTTTCTAGATTGCGTTGTCAAAATGTGTCAAAACATAATTAGGGTAAGTGAACGAGTTTTGACCAAAGACAAATTTCGCGCCAACTCGGCCATTGTATAGTGAGCCAGGAATTCCAATGCATCCAATTGAGTTGACGTCTTCAGTGAAGTTTTCTGGATTAATTAGAAATATAATTTGATGGATAAAAATAGTTAAAGTTTTGGGCGCAAAGATGGCGCAGCGATACAAACTTTTTTTTTATTTCGTAAGATAGAGGTTTGATTTTTCGGCAAAGTTGTAGAACGTAGAATCTTATGAAAAGTTACTCAAAACATAAAAGCTGTACATCTTCAAACATCTAACATAGACGAAATTTTATAAGATTTGCCTGAAATTCACGTTATATTTATAACAATCGTTACTGATCTGGATCTTTACAATATTATAAATAAGTATAAATCAACAAGTCAGGCCTATTATAATCTTTCAAATCATCATAAATTTCATACAACATTTTCAAAAACAGAAACTGCGCCCTCCGCTACTAATAGTTTTCCGCCATCCGATGCCATTTATAAATCTTAATCGTTATTGAAATGTAGCTGAAATATAATAAATCAGTTTCAAATCGACTTTCATCTAAACGACAATTCAATTATCAATGTGATAGATTACTTACGGTCCATATTCGAGAGTTTTCCATCACGCTGATCGAAAGGAAGCCGACATAATTGAACTCAATTTTCTCTGACGACGCTGTCTTTGGGAAATCAGAAGGAACTGACATTTTGTAATATTTTATTTGGCGTACTTTTACAGAAGGCGTGCATTTCAATGGCAATTTTCAAATAATCCAGTTTAGTGATTCGTTTTACCTTGACGCTGAACACATAACATATGTGGAACTTCATGCAAAACTGCTGACTAAATGTTGACCCTTTTTTTTGTGTTTCCTCAGTGGTATAACCACAAACGAAGTGACAGACGACTAACTGGCGAAGAAATCCATTAAAATAATGTGGTTCACTGTAATAGAATTTTCTTGGAAACTTGTGCCATCATCCACCATGGGTTAGTTTTTTTGTTTTGATTTGAACAAAGTTGATTTTGTGTACAATGATTCTTTGACAGTGTGCAAAGAGTGTATCATTTTGTCATTTTTTTATGCATTTCAGTTTTGAGTAGAGTGAAAGAGATAGAACCAAAACATTCTAATACATTTGGTGAAAATGCTAGTACAATCCAGTAGTAGTGTTGCCATGTGGTACAATCCAGTAGTAGTGGTGCTGCCATGTGGTACACTGAAAAATTGAAATAGCAGGTTAGTCACCAAAGTTTTCGAGCCGCTCCGTCTGTCACTTCGTTTGTGGTAAAACTGGTATAGTTGGACATCGCTCTGTCAAAATTAAATTTTCGTGATTCGACACTGAGTCTTCATATGGGCCAATGACGGAAACGTAAGCAATGGCTTCTTTCGTAAATATCTTGTAATTCAAAGTCAATCCAAGTAACCCAGCAATTCTATCAGCTATGGGGACTTTCTCTATACACAAACATCGTGGTGGCTTACTTGAGCGAATTTTCATTCTCAAGAAATTCGTGGAAAAGTCAGTTTTTACGTTTGTGACATTGGCCCTTATGAAAAAAAAATCAGATATTTGGTTGCATTCTCAGTACACGCTATTTGAAAACTACCCAAATTTGAGTAAAATTCACCCTGATCGGTCAAAACTGAATCTACCAAAAAATGGGTAAACTATGTTGGGAGTGACAGTTTAACAATTGAACAACGTCGGTAGGATCCATGCCAATGTTGCTTATGTGTCAGCTTGTTTACACATTTTTGAGTAGGTTCAGTTGTGAGCGATCTGAGAGGATTCTACCCAAATTGGAGTAGTTTTGACGGTGGCTTTCTAGCTCTTTACTCCTATGGTAAAATCCCGAAGTCTAGTGGATGTTGTCTTATCTCTTCACTCCACCATGGTGCCAGCGAGCCACCGTCTCTTCTTGCAAAGATTAACAGGATCTTATGATATTTTTCACTGGAGTAATCATGATGATGCAGTTTTTCTGTCAAAGATATCTTCTTAATTTATTCACCTTTCCATACGTACCGTTGGATTCGATAAAGAGTCACAAATTGTTGAGATATTGTTTAAAATCGAATACTGCTTCTTGATTCTAAAATCGTTCTACGAGTTTCAATTCCGTCCTAACGCATTGAAACGCAATTTGATTTTCTACGTCCTACGGATAAACATAGAAAAAGAGGAATCACTAGGATCGCTTCTTTTGTTTTGAAAACAATGAGCGTAAATTTTCATACAATGCGCTCTAATGGGATTTATGATGTAGCTAATGAACTAACGCATCGGAACAAACCTATTATTGATTTGTGCATGATGAAATCATTGATATTATTGATATTTTCTGATAGATAGAACGGAAATGGGCGATTACGAGGAAGTAGTGCTCTACCCTACTTGTAGAGTGAGTCAATTTTTCGTCGATTTTTCTCATATTCGAAAAGATTTATGAGGCTCGGAAAATTTTACTCAGTCTACAAGTAAACGACGTTTTCTAGAGTTTGAGTAATTTAATATAAAATTTGAGTCGATCTTATATGCCATGTAGTGTGGAAATCCGTAAATTACTTAGTACTGGCCTTTGCACGTCAGCAGAGAGAACGAGCATATCTTAGTGAGAGATTCAACTTGCCACCACCTTAACACCATCAAAAGAGCGATTTATAAGCTTATTGATACTTCGTGCTCAAAAAGTGTTGGTGAATCAGGATCAGGGTTACTGAAACGATTCAATATAGATCATCGAGAAATGGAGAGTACTGTACAACGAAGCCAAGTACGATGAATTGGCGCTAAACACTAACAGTAACGATTTTACAAATACAGTTTTAAAATAAGATATATCAAGCAACATATTCATTACATTTTGCAAAATAATTACACACCTGGGGGAGAAAAACTTTACACATTAACACAATTTGCTTATACCAATATTTTTGCCTTTCTCGTACACCAATGTGTACCGAAAGGCTATGATATCTCTTGAAAAACAAAATTTCGTTCCAAGACCCGGAGAGACGAATGGCATAGACTCATTTCAACGCGATCGGAAAATGTTTCTGTATGTGTTCATATATGTATGAATGTATATATGTATGTGTTCGTGCATCAACATTATAAATTATATATTCAGCACGAATGCATATCGCAGAGCCATCTACTTGCCAACCCACACATCAAATCCATTGCCGACCTCCCGAACATCGTTAGACCGACCGACTCCGACAACTGTTGGCTGACATTAACGGCCCTTCGGGAACGGCAAGATGGAGAAAACATTACTTCCGATCACCCCTCAGCTATAAAAGCTCGAGCCGTCGTGAGTGTGCTCTCTTGGTTCCTGGACGTCAACGAGACAAAATGTAAACAGTGAAGTTCTATTGAATATTGAAACTAGAGTAAAAATTGTATTGCATGAAGAATAAATGAATTTATGGTGAATTAAGTACAATTAAATAAAGTAGTTAGTAATTTGAGAAGAAGAAGAAGTGTTAGTGAATGCTTAATGGACTTACCTGCATCTGGAACCGGCACCTGAAAAGGAAACCAAGGTAAACCCGACTTACCTGCACCCGTGAACTGCTGCATCACCTGCTGCTCGTCTTTGTGCTATCGACAGTATGTATGTATGTACGTATGTATGTTTTTTTGTTTTTTTTTTTAGCAAGGAGGAAACCTTTAAAAGGCCAACGTGCCACCGCTTGATGACTGGGCGCACAGTCGCGGTGATACGGTGGGTGGAATTCTTACCGCAACCACTTGTCCATTACTTCGGAGGGGGCCGTGCATTATGCACCTTACTTTTCCTCAGCTAATTGATGCTTTCAGTACTCTGATCGTCTCTTCAAATGATGCTTAACAGCATCGCGTTCTACTCCGTTAACCCCGGTGGTGGATTCAGTCTACTCTGACGGAGAGTTCCTCTCGACATTTTGGCTGGTCCTCTCGCTATTTTCGCTGCAGCGCTAACATGATCTGCGTTACTGCTCTGCTGACGGCGTTAAAGGTGCCCTCCTCTCGACACATTTCTTCGACGACATTCTCCGCGCTAAGGGCGAGCATATCCTCTCGCACAGCATCAAATCTAGGACATTCGAAGACCACGTGCTCTGGTGATTCTTCCACATTCCCACACTCCGGACAGAAGGGTGACGTTGTATGTCCGAACCGATGCAGGTACTTCCTGAAGCAGCCATGACCAGACAGGAACTGCGTCAAGTGCTTCCTGTTCACCCAGGTCGAAAGAATCGGTATTAGCATGTGTGTCCATCTACCGTTCTCTGCTACATCCCACTCCTACTGCCACTTAGCCATCGACCCCGTTCTCGACATATTTTTACTCCTCTTGTTTATCTCGTCATATAGCACTCGTAGACCTCCGACCAATCGTATCTATCGCCTCGGCCGCCAGCATTTCCACTTCTTCCAACGTCTCACCGGTTACCGTCAAGACGACATCGTCCACAAAGCCAACGATCTCAACTCCTTTGGGCAGCTTGAGCGTCAGCACGCCATTGTACATTCCATTCTACAGCGTGGGACCTAGAATGGAGCCTTGTGGAACTCCTCGCCGTGATTCTAAGCGATTTCTGCCCCGTGTCTGTCTCTTAGACCAGGAACCGATTCTGGAAGTAACTACTTAGAACCCTGCAGAGGTAGTCTGGAACCCTCATTCTATGGAGCGCCTTGGCAATGGCCTCCCAGCTGGCGCTATTGAATGCATTCTTCACATCAATCGTAATCACGGCGCAGTATCGATTTCCTCTCCGCTTCTGTTTGGAAGCTTTCTCGGCTCTGTCAATCACTGTCCGAATTGCATCCACCGTCCATCTTCCTTTACGGAATCTGATCTGCCTCTCCGACAATCCGTGTTCACTCTCCGTGCATTTCGTCAGCCTGTTGAGGATGATCCTCTCCAAGAGCTTTCCGACAGTATCCAGCAAGCATATTGACCTTTACGATGCAGGATCCCCCAGCGGTTTTCCAAGCTTCGGCAACAGCAGGGAACTGACCCTCGTCCAGACATTTCTGCAGCACTATCCTGAACATGTCGGGGAACGTCTGGATCGCCGCCTTCAACGCCACGTTGGGAATTCCATCCGGGCCGGGAGCTTTATTCGCCTTCAACCCTTTCGCTGCTGCTATGAGTTCCTCGTTGGAGACTTGCTCAACGTTGTCTTCATCTACCTCGCCATATGGTGTAGGTGGCCAGTTCGTTGGGTCATGCTGTGGGAAAAGTGCCTCCTTTCAGCTTGTTGGGACACATTTCAACCGGCATCGATGGACCTCTGATCTTCGCCATCGCGACTCGGTATGCCTTGCACTATGGGTGTACTCTTCACACACTCTATAGTTCATATTTGCCATTAGCGACGTACTGCAGAAAGTGACGTCGATAATGGATTACCTACCATCTTTGCGGAAGGTGCTGATGGTTCCTAAGTTGGCCAGACTGACGTTCAAATTTGCCAGAGCTTCCAACAGGCTATACCCTCTTGCGTTGGTACATCTGCTCCCCCAATCCACTGTCCAAGCATTGAAATCTCCTGCTATGGCGACAGGTCTCCGTCCAATGAGCTCTCCAGTGAGCCCATCTAGCATCTGGTGGAACTGCTCAATTGTCCATCTCGGGGGTGCGTAGCAACTACATACATAGATTCCATTGACTTTGGCGATCACGAAACCTTCGTATGAGCTTGCCACCACTTGTTGAATAGGATACCTGCCCATGACTTATATGGTCGCCATTCCTGCTCTATCCGCCACCCAGTTACCATTATCGAGAGGGACTCGTAATGGCTCTGCAATAATTGCAACGTCGCACTTTGTTTCCGTTGTTGACTGCCACAACAGTTGCTGTGCTCCTCCATTATTGCTGGCCCACCATCACCTTCTTGAACTCTGGGCACCTGAAACTTCCCCTTCACATGGCCGTTTCCGACTTCCTTTTTGCAGAGCATGCACCTCGATTGCTTAGTACAGTCTTTTGCAACGTGCTCCGTCTTTCCGCATTTCCTGCACAGATCAGATCTGTCAGGCCCTTTGCAGTTTCTCGCCTGGTGACCGAAGCCCATGCATTTGTAGCATCTCTCCATTTCTTAGATACCCGAGGAATAACTTTCAACGGGCACACTAACCACCCAACCTTGATTCGGCCTGTATATATGTATGTGTGTATGTATGTATGTATGTATGTATTTCCTTATAGTAAGGAAAGCTTCAAAAGCCCGGCCTGTCACTGTGTTGCGTGTGTGTTCTCCTTCTGGCACAGTATGGGACTCTTAACCACTAAAACCTTACTCGCCTCTAGCCACTATCCCCCTGGAACTCCTTAGAGTATTTCGTAGGGGGGGCCTGTGCTCAAGCACTTCTCTTTAGCTCAGCTAACCGGCGTTGCTAACTCACTGATTAATCTTTCCATTTTCACTAAAGCTCCGTCAAAATTTGCGTCCCTGCCCTGCTGACGACGCTCTACGTCCTCTTATCCCGGCACATTTCACTGACGACATTTCTCGTGCTAAGGCTGGCATCTCCACACGCACTGCCTCAAATCTTGGGCAGTCTAAAACCACGTGCTCCGTCGTTTCGTCCATGTTGCCACACTCCGGACAGAGGGATGACGTTGTGTTTCCTGAAGCCGCCATGACCAGACAGGACCTGCGTCAAGTGGAAGTTGACTTCTCCATTCTTCCTGTTCACCCAGGTCGAAAGAATCGGTATTAGCCTGTGTGTCCATCTACCGTTATCCGCTGCGTCCCACTCCTGCTGCAACTTAGCCATCGACTCCGTTCTCACCAATGTCCGTACTCCCTGGTTTCTCTTCGTAATTAGCACTCGGTGTCCTCCGCCAAGGTGATGACGATGGGTATCATACCGGCGATAGCACATACTGCTTCCGTCGAAATTGCTCTGTACGCACTCACGACTCGCATGGCCATGAGACGGAACGTACTGTTCAATTTTCTTTGGTTCTTCTTGGTTTTCAGCGCTGCATCCCAGGCTGGACCTCCATAACTCAGTATCGACGACGATACACTAGCCAGAAGACGCCTCTTGCTGCTGCTTGGTGCAGAGTTGTTCGGCATGATTCTAGCTATCGCATTGATGGCTAGTTTAGCCGGTCATCGAGTATCACTCCAAGATACTTCAGCACGCGCTTTGATGTCATGGCGTTCTCCCCGACGGTAATTTCTGCCCGCTGAACAGCTTTACAGTTACTGACCAACAGCACTTCCGTTTTGTGGTGGGCTATCTGCAGCTTCACTCCTTGCATCCAGTTGGAAACTGTGTCGATCGCCTCAGTTGCCAGCATTTCCACCTCTTTGAACGTCTCGCCTACTACCACCAAGACGACGTCGTCCGCAAATCCCACGATCTCGACTCCTTTGGGCAGCTTCAGCATTTGCACGCCGTTGTACATCGCGTTCCAGAGCGTTGGGCCAAGGATGGAGCCTTGTGGCACACCCACCGTGATCCGAATTGATTTCTCTCCCATGTCCGTCTCGTAGATCAGAACTCGGTTCTGGAAGTAACTCCTTATAATGCTACACAGGTAATCAGGAACCCTCATTCCATGCAGTGCTTCGGCGATGGCGATAGAATTTCGATCTATCAAAGAGCGGAACCAAGTCAATATATTGTAGACCAATAATTGAAATGGTACTATCAAGTTTTATAAACAAAACGTTGATTATTCTTTCCTCGCCAATCAAACGCAAATTACCAGCATTATCGGATAGTGGAAATTTTCCCCAGCCCAAAGATGGTGTTATTTTGCGAAGTCACGAGAAAACGGGTTCCGAAAGTTTTGTTCGCAATAGCTGATGTGCTCTTTTCTGTTGTTGGTCGTGATTTCACAGCTCAATTGGTCAAACAGCTATTTGATAGCTCAATTCAGGCGAAACATGTCAGAAGGGTCTAACTCGAAACGTAAACAATGACTTGGATCGTCGGTTTCTTACGAATGACAACACACCCACTCAAATTAACTAAATCATCTGACAGAGAAATGTTTGTTCTACGAGCTGGTGTAGTCAGATTCCGTGGGTGTATGGTCATTCAAAAGAAATCGACGATCAAAGTCATTGTTAACGTTTTGAGTTATACCCTTCTGACATGTTTCCCCTGAATTGGTTCCCGAGATTCTCTCCGCCAGGCTATGAATATAGCGACTATACAGCTAACATCATCTTATGTCGAACTGTCCTGTGAGCTTAGCGAGAAATTCGTTTATTTTTCCGTGGTAAATCAAAGAGAAAGTCGATGGAGAGAATCGATTCACGGGGATAGGTCCTTTTCAAATGTTACGCGAGAATACAGAATTAAATTCGAAAAAATGTGGCATCACTGCCTACGGCACCCCCAATAGCTTGGCAACGGGGCTGATCGGTTAGAGTTTCCAGATTTGTTTCACGATCTACCAGTTCTAATAGCGATTTTTAAAAATGAGGTTAATGTATAGACCAAGGTTTAAAGTGCCAGTTACACTATCCTCCTTGTGAATATATTGACATGTGTAACGTCTGCTTTAGATGTATAGATGTTTATAAGTATAGAGCATTTTGACGTTTAATCGGCGGTGCAATAGTGTACCATTTAAATCGAATGAGCGCGAGTAAGAGGAAAACAAATTAGTGGGAAAACAAACCGTCCGTTCTCCATGTGCACTAGATAGAAAGACAATTAAACGTCGATGCAGAAAAAATTGTGTTTTGCTGTGACTAGCTGCACGCACGCTGAGTAGATAGAAGGAAGATTTATGTCGATTTTGAAGATTTCTTGCAAAAATATGAAGCATGATGCAAGTAGATGCGAGAAATGAAATATGATTTTTCGAAGATTGATTCGCTAGTGTGAGATTTTTTGAGCATCTAGAATTGAGACATTCAAAGTGTTTTTTTTTTATGTTACTTCATACGCGAAGTTAACGATTTTCAGAGTTGGTTGGAAATGCTAACATGAAGCTTTAGTGTGATGATTTATTAGCTAGAGAATGATCTTTAGAAGAGGGAAGGTGGATAGTTCCGTTAGAGTACGGCAGTATGAAAATTGAATAGAAGTTGAAAATGAGCGAAGGGCCATTAAAGCGACAGTTTTCAAGATAGTAACACTTTGAATGTAACAACTCAAGGCGGGAGTAGCCGTCAACAATGCTGATGATGGTACAGCACGCAACAACCACCCTACTGCTTCCTCTCTGAGATGATCACGTTGGTCATGACGAGAGGAGCAACACAATAGTTGGGTAAAGAAGAACTGCATTATAACACACCATCGACTGGAAATGCTCTCGCAGCGTGGGGCTTTAGGTAGTGATGAAAACGTCGCTAGAACTATTCCACAGCCGCAGTCAGTTTATGAGCAACAAGAGGGACGCACATTTTTGCCTGTGGACTTGGAGACATACTTCAAGTCCCCGCGTACATCGTACGGGCTAGGCAAAAATGTGCGTCTATCTTGAAAACTGTCGCTTTAATGGCCCTTCGCTCATTTTCAACTTCTATTCAATTTTCATACTGCCGTACTCTAACGGAACTATCCACCTTCCCTCTTCTAAAGATCATTCTCTAGCTAATAAATCATCACACTAAAGCTTCATGTTAGCATTTCCAACCAACTCTAGAATTGAGATTTAGATGTGTCGCCCTCCTCGGCAAAAAACAGCGCAGGATGCACGCTATTTCTAAACAACCCAAATTTGAGGAGGATCTACTCATATCCACAACATTGAGTAAACAAAGTAGGGACTGACAAGATGACAAATGAAAACCTGAATCCGAATGTAAATTTGTTATCTTGTCAGTTACAATCTTGTTTGCTCAATATTGGGTAGCCCTACTTCTAATGGAAATGAGTAGATCTTACTGAATTGGATGTTAAGAAAGAACGTGTGCAGAAAGATGGAAAAACTCGCTGTACACGGCCAACAAGATCAACTCAAATGTGATTTTCCTTTACTCATCGCAAAAATGCAGAAATTCAGCAATTAGTAAATTTGCTTCATGTTTTTCCAGTTTTTTCGCGCTTTTTCAAGGAAAAAATTCCATAATATGATAATAGTAACGATTGGATTTTCTCGATCTATTGGTACTACTACTAGACTGAGTAAATTTTTCGTAAATTTTCCTCATTTTCCAGCAGATTATTTAGGGTTTTCTTTGGGTTGATCTCATCGGCCGTGCACAAATTTGAAGGGACAGCATCTGACTGGTCTTATACACACTAACTTGAAAGGACCCATTAAATGAGTTTCTTTTACTCTTTTTTGGAATCCACACTAAGTTGTCAAAAAATGGGTATTTGCCAAAAATGAAAAATGGTTACTTTTTATTCACTTTAAAAATGTCTTCTTGCTATCAAAATGTGTAAACACATTATTATTATTTTGCATTTCGGAGACATGTCGAAAAAAATAACACGGCTCAAGAGGATACGCGAAGGAAGCTCGAACGGAAGTTGGATTGTGCTAGCAGATTCCATCTGGCCGGTTTTAATGCGGGTGCAAATAGTGCGCCGGACAGAAGTCTCATTATTGCAGCAACATGACGAAAAACAGCAAACCGAGTTTTTTTTTTAATTCTTTAATTGTTCCAAATTCAAAATAAATTACATTTCATTTTAACCTAGGTGCTCCAGTTACTACAGTAACTTACCAGCCTTAATAGTTATGATATATATCTAAGTATTTTTATATTGTTCCTGTCTTGGCAATTCAGTATTTTAAACAGGTTTTTTAAACCTGCATATCAGTATAACAATTGATATCTTAAAACTAAAAACTAAAACTAAATCTTATCTAAGTATAAAGAGAATTGAGGATTGCAACGATTTTTGCCTGAAATTATTAATTATTTTGTTGGACATTTGTTCTAAAGTCTCAACATTCGAAATTCTATGTACCTCGGTAGTACTGTATCAGGGAGGCAACTTCAAAATCATCTTCAGAACTTTGTTCTGAATTCTTTGAAGTGCTTTTTTCATGGTAGTACAACAACTAGACCTCATAGCCTAGTCAGTAAAGTCACGGTACTACCAAGCCGGAGGTGGCGGGTTCGATTCCCGGTCCGGTCTAGAGAATCTTTCGGGTTGGAAATTTTCTCGACTTCCCTGGGCATAGAGTATCATTGTGCTTGATACACAATATACAAACTCATGCATTGGTATTGGAATCGAAAGCTCTCAATTAATAACTGTGGAAGTGCATTTAGAACACTAAGTTGAAAGCACGCAATAAGCTAATATGCGCTAAGCAATAAGCTTGAAATGCGAATAAGAAGAAGAAGACAACAACTAGACTATACAGTCGTACCTCGATATAAAGCAATGTTACGTTATATCGAGTTACGTTATATCGAAGCAAAAACAAATTATTTTTTTAAATCGAAAATTGTTTATTGTAACCCAAAGATGACCTATTTTTTTTTCTAGTCATCTAACAGGCTTACAAAACCTTTCTTATATAATTTTCCCTAATTTAATTAGATGAGTTCCCAAAGCTTACATGAAAGATATGAAAATGAAAAAAAAAGTACTACACAGCAAAAAAATAATTTTGATATCACGTCAAAGTGGATGCACTACAATCATGTCGAAAATATGGTGTAATATTACTTGCTAAAAAGGAAAAAAATATCATTAATACAATGCATGAACTGACATTACGCTGCTTTTACTGCATTTGTTTATTTATGTGGTCATAAAAATTACATGAAATTTTCGACATGATTGTAGTGCATCCACTTTGATGTGATATCAAAATTATTTTTTTGCTGTGTAGAGTTTGTGCCTAGGGGCACGAACGGAAGGTTGATGTAGGACCGCGATTGGTCTTTTTTGTGCTTAGTTCTTTTCGTTGTTTAAAATCTATATCCTTAAAACACTTTAAATATTTCAAATGGTGCCGTTTGTGTGAACATGGAATCGATATTAACAGTGAATGAACTGCGGCACCGGTGGTTTAGTGGTAAACGTGATTGCCTTTCATCCCAAAAAGCCTGGGCTTCAATCCCAGTCGGTGCCTGTGGGGCATAAAATCTCTGATCACGACGCCTTCCTTCGGAAGGGAAGTAAAGTCGTTGGTCCCCGGTCCATGAGTTGATGGGTCAATAGGGTAGGGTCCAGGTGTGGGAGCTGGCTCCCTGGCGCGGTAGCACTGGTATTCAGTACGGAAAACAAGATCGACGGAAAATAAATGAAGGAAAAAAAGTAAATCAACTTTTTAGTACAACCGCTGCATTTTTTTAATATTACCGATGAGTTTTCTAGCGGTGTCTCATAGCCTAGTCAGTAAAGGCACGTTATTACCAAGCCAGAGGCGGTGGGTTCGATTCCCGGTCCGGTCGAGGGAATCTTTCGGGTTGAAAATTTTCTCGACTGCCCTGGGCATAGAGTATCATTGTGCTTGCCACACAATATACAAATTCATGCATTGGTAATGCATTGAGGCGAATCTAGGAACCTAATGAAACGTGCCACACACTGTTAGTGTTAGTTTGTGATGTTCGTGCGAGAGAATATAGATTCATCCCATCCGTTCGCGATTCTGATTAGTACGCGACATATTCATATTTTATTTGTTAAATTTCTTAATTGTTCAATTGTTCAATTTTCATTATTTGTACTATACAAACATCAAAAAACTACAAGGGACAGCCCTATAGGGTTGTACCTGAGTGGTGCGAAGACGGACCTCAAAATCGAACCACTTTCGAGCTGTCAAATCGAACCACTTTTTTATCATTGTGGTTCGTTGAAATAGATAGAAGTATTGTTATTGTCCAAAATAAAAAATAAATATTTTTCAGTAATGTTTTTGATCTTTTTAAAAACGTGATTCGAAACGACTCAAACAATTAAAAATAACAGTATTATTGCGTATTTTGGACCAAAGTAGACTCCTGCGCTGAAAAAAACGCCTCCGATTTTTTTTTCGCTCAGGACTTTGAGTGACAGTGACTTCGGAGAACGTTCTAAGGAGATTTGTGATGATAGTACAAAAGTTCCAGGAAATTTCAACAGGTTTTTCCCGCTACAGAAGAGGTTTCAGTGGATATTTTAGTTTCTGCCAGCGAGGTTCTACGGGGGTTCTATAGAGTTTTCATGTTCGAGTTTCACACGATTTGGAGGGAAGTCAAATCGTTGCCATTGGAGGTCCCAGGGAATTTCGACAGCACTTCAACTGAATAGGCTTCGCTTTTCGTCGTGTCCATCTTTATAATTGCAAAAGTGAGCAAAACACTTCATTCTGAATTTTATTCCACTCCGTAAAAACTCCAGCTATGAACAATGTCAACTAACAAACACAAAGTCACGAATCGGCTCTGCACAAAAAGCCGTTTGACACTTCTCTCTACCAACCGACGGTGATGAAACGTTTATTTCAACACTACCAACATGAAGAAAATTTCACTTCGCACCACTCAGGGTTGTACGCAATGGTGACGTAGGACTACGTGGTCTCATATGAAAAATGTTATTTGTTAACTGCAGAAGGAGATTTTTAACAAATTTATGGTGGTCCAGAAAAGGACCGTTTTGTCGTGACGAGCTGTATGTTGTTTGGAACGAGATTGACGCACTTGGTATAGATGGCCCACAGCGGCTAACGACGCGCAACTGAATCCGATCAGTAGAGGTGCGGCTTCTTCCTCTTTCTTCGGTGAATCCAGGGCTCTTGTGGGCAGCCTTGATAGTTAACTACTTGCGGGCAGCCTTTCATTATGTACTGGAAAACGCCACGCGCCGAACGCATTGCTGCTGCTAATGACGATCGGACACCACCATTCACCACGCACGGTGATTGAGTAAACACCGTTCGGCGAGACAGAAGGGAATAGGATTTTTAAATCTGTGTTAAGGAATGCGCTTTTTGCAGGCAATCGGTGATAATTTTGATCGCCATCGCAACAGTTGCACATTCGTGCAATTTTCAATAGTTACCTTTTGTAAATTAATAGTCTTATTCTTATTTGTAAAAAAAATTCCAATCGATTGGCGTTTACGAATTAAAATCCATCATCTCTGGATCAAAATCAAATCACTTTCATGCCGCGACTAACTTTGGTTTTTGAAATTGTGGGTTGTCTTAAAAATACATGGAATGTTAGATTGAAACTTATGGGAACTGATATCCAATTAATGACCTTGAGATGGACATTTCATGGAAAAAAACTATTTAACAAATTTATGGTGGTCCTGAAAAGGAACGTTTTGTCGTAATGGTTGAGTAATGCTGAGCTACTATTAGGGTGTTCAATACAGATAAAGCTGGCAAGCTGTATGTTGTTTGGAACGAGGGCGATGCACTTGGAATATATGGCCCACTGAGGCGCACGACTGAATCCGATCAGTAGCGTCGCGGCTTCGTCCTCTCTCTTCGTAGAATCGAAGGCTGAATCGAGAGCATGCAGCTAACTGCATGCCGGCAGGCTTTCATTATGTACTGGAGAACGCCAAGCACCGAAAGCACTGCTGCTGATGACGACCGAACACCACCACTCACCACACGCAGTGATTGAATAAACACCGTTTGGCAAGACCGGAGTGAAATCAATTTTTAAATCTGTGTTAGGAAAAGCGCTTTTCGCAGGCAATCGGTGATAATTTAAATTATGATAGCAACAGTTGCACATTCGTGCAAATTTCAATAGTGACCTATTGACAATTGATAAAGTGTTCATTTTAACAGATTTGTAGATGCCTTTCCAATCGATTGGCTTGTTTAGAATTAAAATCCATCCGATATGGACAGAGTTATAACTGTTCAAAATCTTTCATAATTTTGTTACATGTTCCATTTTGGGTTTTCACAATAGAGATCACAGACAAAATTGCTGGATGTTTTCTCCGTCGAATGAAATATTTCCCAGTATGTATTGGTTTATTTCTCCATTTATAAACTTTTCGTGACATGCCTCCCATGCCTGAAATAATAAAAATCTGAGAGAGAGGAGACAGCTTTGCTATCGATCACGCAAACGTCATCGAGATCCAGTCATAAACTGTCACTGCAAACTAGGCCGAACATTAGATATGGGGCTAT